>NC_073695.1:146091360-146093860 GCF_029784165.1 Wyeomyia smithii
CTGTTCCTTGATCGATGACTTCAATATGACACTTATGAATACTGGGGAAGCGACACGTGTACCTAATCCTCCAGCTCGTGAAAGCGTGCTTGACCTATCCCTTTGCTCGACATCACTAGCGTTAGATTGCCGGTGGAAAGTAATCAATGATCCCCACGGTAGTGATCACCTTCCAATCGTTATCTCAATTGCTAATGGTTCAACTCCCCCGGACCCAATCAATATTTCATACGACCTTACTCGTAATATTGATTGGAAGTCATATGAGACGATCATAGCGGAATCCATCGAGTCTCACGAGGAACTTCCTCCGGAGGAGAAATACGCGTTCCTTTCTGGCTTGATCATCGACGCCGCGACTCAAGCTCAGACGAAACCGATACCCGGGGTAACGATTAGACAGCGTCCTCCCAACAAGTGGTGGGACAAAGAGTGCTCTGAACTGTACGCGCAAAGCTCCTCGGTGTATTTGGCCTACCGAAAACACGGTACTCTTGATCTGCTCCGAAAGTACGATGTACTGGATAGACAGATGACGAGTTTAATTAAAGCGAAAAAACGCGGATACTGGCGGCGGTTTGTAAACGCATTGTCAAGGGAAACAGCGATGAGCACTCTTTGGGACACGGCCAGACGCATGCGGAATCGAAACGTTTCTAATGAGAGCGAGAAATATTCAGGCCGCTGGATACTCGATTTTGCCAAAAAGGTCTGCCCGGACTCTGTACCGGAACAGAAAACCTTTCGCGACGCGTTTTTAGTAGCTACGGAAGAGCCTCCATTTTCGATATGGGAATTTTCGATGGCTCTCCTCTCGTGCAACAATAAAGCTCCAGGGTTGGATAGAATCAAATTCAACTTGTTGAAGAATCTACCCAACTCTGCAAAAAGACGCTTGTTGGACTTGTTCAACAAGTTTCTTGAGCTAAACATTGTTCCGCACGACTGGAGGGAGGTAAAAGTCATTGCTATTCAAAAACCCGGAAAACCTGCCTCTGATCACAATTCTTATAGGCCGATTGCTATGCTCTCTTGCCTCCGGAAATTAATGGAGAAAATGATCCTCTTACGGTTAGACAAATGGGTCCAAATAAATGGTTTACTTTCAGATACTCAAATTGGCTTTCGCCGGGGCAAAGGGACGAACGATTGCCTAGCGTTGCTTTCTACTGAAATTCAACTCGCCTTTGCTCGAAAAGAGCAAATGGCTTCTGCATTCTTGAATATTAAGAGGGCTTTTGACTCCGTCTCTGTGAAAGTTTTAAGCGAGAAACTTTACTCGCAGGGACTTTCACCAAATGCGAATAAATTTTTGCTCAACTTATTGTCAGAAAAGCATATGTATTTCTCACTTGGTGATTCGACAACTTCCCGAATTAGTTACATGGGTCTTCCCCAGGGGTCATGTTTAAGCCCCCTTTGATATAATTTTTACGTCAAGGACATCGATGAATGTCTTGCAAATTCATGCACGCTAAGGCAACTTGCAGACGATAGCGTTGTATCCATTACTGGTAGCGAAGCTAGTGATCTGCAAGGACCATTGCAAGATACCTTAGACAATTTGTCTGAATGGGCTCTTGAGCTGGGTATCGAATTCTCTCCGGAGAAAACTGAGTTGGTCGTTTTTTCTAGGAAGCATAACCCAGCTCAGCTGCAGCTCCTACTAACGGGTAAAACGATCTCTCAGGTTTTAGTCGCTAAATATCTCGGGGTCTGGTTCGACTCTAAATGCACCTGGGCTTGTCATATTAGGTATCTGACACAAAAATGCCAACAGATGATTGATTTTCTTCGTACGATTACCGGAACATGGTGGGATACCCACCCAGGAGACCCTCTAAGGTTATACCAAACAACGATATTGTCAGTTCTTGAGTACGGGTGTTTCTGCTTCCGCTCCGCAGCAAATATACATTTGATCAAACTGGAACGAATACAGTATCGTTGTTTGCGTATTGCCTTAGGTTGCATGCAGTCGACCCATACGATGAGTCTTGAAGTGCTAGCGGTTATCCTTCCGTTGAAACATCGCTTTTGGAATCTCTCTTACCGGTTGCTAATTCGATGCACAGTTATGAACCCATTAGTAATTGAAAATTTCGAGAGGTTGGTCGACCTTCAATCCCAAACCAAATTTATGACTTTATATTTTGACTACATGGCTCAAGATATTAATCCTTCTTCATACGATTCCTCCGATGCCGTACTTTTAGATACTTCTAATAATGCTATATTCTTCGACACTACCATGAAAGAAGATATTATTGGTATCCCGGATCAATTGCGACCGCAAGAGATCCCTAAGATTTTTTCCAATAAGTTCAAACATGTTAGTTGTGATAAAATGTTTTACACTGACGGATCTAATCTAGATGAGTCCACTGGCTTCGGTGTTTTTCACGAAAATTTTACCGCCTCCTACAAAATCGATGCTCCTGCTTCCGTGTACGTCGCAGAACTTGCCGCTATTCAGTACTCTCTTGGGATCATCGAAACC
>NC_073695.1:146096360-146109563 GCF_029784165.1 Wyeomyia smithii
ATACATATATATATATATATATATATATATATATATATATATATATATATATATATATATATATATATATATATATATATATATATAATATATATATATATATATATATATATATATATATATATATATATATATATATATATAATTATTAATTAAAATTACCCTTTTATATACAGTCTTGGTTTGGTGCATATCATTTAATTATAGCAGTAGTACTAAAAATTTTGTAATCCACTGAACTCTAAATTTATACATCCTCTTCCGAATTCTTTTGTTCTAATAAAAAGGAGAGATAATAGTGTTAAGAGAACTCTAGCTATAAGTCACTTCAAATCGCATCGTTGAATAGAAAGGACCTAATCTGAATCTTCTCGCGTTGAATTCAATCGTCCGAAACCTCGTGGTTGCCTCGCAATTCTTTTCGTGTCGATCTTTCGTTTCGTTGAGCCACATTTATTGCAAGTGGCCAGTCAGAGTTAAGACAAATATCAAACAGTGGTGCCGAAATCCGGGAATTCGTGTCGCCCGGTTGAAATAACGTCGCGTCGTGCTTGTCGAAGTGTGTGAAAAAATAGTGTCGATAACACATATCTGCCAATTGCTCTTGGAACATTCGCTCCAAGTCGCCTCGTATATTTGTATTCCTGCTGCGTTAATCTTGTCGAGCTCGGGATCACAATCTTCGTCTCAGGGATAAGACGAAAACCAGTACCCACGTGCTAAGTAATATATAAAATTTATCTCGTGTCGATATCGCTACACGTGCTTTGTACAACCTCATCACATCGCGAAGAGTTCATCGGTACAGGTAAGAGTACGCAAATATCATCATTACTTCGATTTTATATCGTAGTTTCGAAAAACTAACCCAAAACGGAAGGGTCGTCCGGCAGGTAGTCGGTTAAAGAATTTGTTACGCAAAAGGGCAACTATATTAGGTTCCATTAACCCAATAAAAATCTTTAATGATAATTTTGTGGTCGAACAAGCTCCCCAAGTTAAAATCCGTCTAGAATTGCTAGACGATTTATGGAAACAATTTGCTGATGTGCAGGATGAAATCGAAACCTTAGAAACTGTCGATCAATCTGACGAACTAGAGTTATCAGAAATGCGCGTGGTTTTTCATAATACATATGTGGAATTAAAGTCATCACTCGTTAATAAATTGCCCTCCGAACGCGCCAATGATAATTCTCGCGATCCCCAACTTGTTACTCAGGTATCTCTCTCGGTTCGATTACCAGAAATTAGAATACCGGAATTTGATGGCAACCCTGAAATGTGGATAGAATTTAGAGACATATTCAAATCGCTTGTACACGGAAATCTTCATTTGACGTCAATCCAAAAGTTACATTATTTAAAGGCGGCACTCAAGGGTGAAGCACAGTGAATAACCTCCTCTCTGGAAATGTCCGCAGACAATTATATCGTCGGGTGGAGACTTTTGGAAAATCGGTAAAGCAATCCAAACCTACTAATAAAACGGCATATATCCGCGCTCTTCTCGGTTCCTACTCTCAAACGCGAATCATCGGCTAGTTTATCGTATTTACTAGATCAATTCGATCGTCATGTGAGTGTACTGAACCAGCTCGAAAGACCAGATCAACATTGGAATTCGGTCCTCGTCGAAAGTTTAAGCCGTCGTTTGGATCCAGTCACATTGAAAGAGTGGGAAAGACAATGTACGGAAAATGAACGTCCTACGTATAATGCACCCGTCGCGTTTATACACAAACAAGCTCGAACACTACAATCTATAAAGCTATCGCAATCTGAAATTATATCTCAAGACGTAAAAATAACCCAAAAACCAAGACATGCAACAAGTTTCGTTATTACTGAACCATCCAATAGGTGCCCTATGTGCAAACAAAGCCATCCTATCTATCGTTGTGAACAGTTCAAATGTCTATCTCCAAAGAATAGATTCGGTGCAGCTAAACGGTACAAACTGTGCATTAATTGTTTAAACGGGTATCATTTAGCTAAGAACTGCAATTCCGCGTGCTGCAATGTATGTTCGAACCGTCATCACACACTTTTGCATTTGCCATTGAATACTGAAAGGCCAATCGACAGTAGAACTAGTGTGATGAATTCGAACAAAGAAGTGAGATCGCCGCACCTAATCGACGGTGGATTGTCGCAACAATCACTGACACATGCCGGTCAAATAAATCCCACCGCATCGCGCGCGCACACATTTTCAACTCTATACGCTACAAATGAGTTACGCGATGAATTCAATGAGATCCATCGCGATGAAGCCACTCAGATGGGTAAAAGCTCATCAAAGCTTTTGTCTCAACATTCCGCTCTAGATAGCCGTGAAGTGTTCTTAGCTACGGCAGTGGTAAAAATTATAAATGTTTCGGAATCGTTCTGTTACGCTCGCGTTGTTCTCGATAGTTGCTCGCAGTGTAATTTTATTTCGGAGTCTTTGGTTAGAAATCTCGGTTTAAAACGTATTAAAACGAACATGGACGTCATTGGAATCAATCCCGGAACAATGCGAATAAAAGAAATGATCGAAATAAATATAACGTCGCGTGCTAAGGCATTCAGTATGGTCGTGCGATGCCTGATAATTAAAAAATTACCCGCGATTTTGCCCAGTAGAAATATCAATATTTCAAATTAGAATATTCCACCATCATTATTTTTGGCCGATCCCAAATTTAATATTAGCTCTGGGGTAGACCTTTTGATAGGAGCAGAGTTTTTCTTCGCGTTAATCGAAGGTGATAAACATTGTTTAGTTGAAGGTTATCCATCTTTACAGCAGATAAAGTTTGGATACATTGTTTCCGGCATGTATGCATCGTCAGCTGCCAAGCCTCCCATCTGCATCATAAGTACAGGTGCAACACTGGACAGTATGTTGCAGCGATTTTGGGAACTGGATCAAGTGAACGAGGAACGGACTCTAACGACCGACGAGCAGCGATGTATTTATTGCAGATATTGAGAAGATGTTTAGACAAATATGGATCGATCCGAGAGATCGAGATTTGCTCCAAATCGTATGGAGATCCGATTTTTCTCACAGTTTACGATCGTATCGTCTTACCACCGGCACATATGGCACAAATTGTGCAAAATTTCAAGCGACACGGGTCCTTAATCAATTAGCGGAAGATGAGGGGTCGAAATTTCCACTTGGAGCTAAAATTTTGACAGGAAGAACTTATGTCGATGATACCCTGGCCGGCGATGATGATCTGGAGGTGGCAATTCAGTCAACGGCTCAGCTCAAAAATTTACTTCAATTAGGAGGTTTCAATTTGAGGAAATGGTGCGCGAATGATATCAGAGTTTTTCGTCTAATTTCCCCCGAGTTAATAGATAGACCTAAAGCGATAGAAATTGATAGATCCCCAGCGGTTAAAACACTTGGTTTATTTTGGCATCCTCACGAAGACCAATTCAGTTTTAAAGTACCACAATTGCCAGAATTATTCACTGTTACCAAACGCGTCGTGGTGTCAGAAATGGCACAGCTCTTCGATCTATTAGGTTTAATTGGATCAGTTGTCGTTTGCGCGAAAATGTTTATTCAAAAACTATGGGCATGCAAACTTGGGTGGGATGAGCAGCTCCCACAGGATTTGGCTAATTGGTGGATGGGCTTTAGATCAGAAATTATTAGTTTGGTCGATCTTAGAGTTCCTAGGAGAGTGATTAATTCTAACCTGTATTCATTACATTGTTTCTACGATGCTTCTGGTTGCTGTGTATACGTCATGTCAACGGATACTAACGGTAACAGCACAAGTCAGTTACTTATATCTAAATCTCGAGTAGCTCCTCTTCGAGGATCCACTATACCGCGGTTAGAGTTGTGCGCCGGATTAATAGGAAGTCGCTTAATAGAACAGCTGTTAGAATCAACAGAATTTTCAGGGAGTGTAACTTTTTGGACAGACTCCACCATTGTACTTCAATGGATAACGTCTGCTCCTCCTATGTGGAAAGTCTTCGTATCAAATAGACTTGCTGAGATACAAAGGCTTTCGTAAAATCATTGCTGGCGGCATGTTCCATCTGAGCAAAACCCAGCTGATCGAATTTCTCGTGGGGTTAGAACAACAACAATTATTAATGACTAACTGTGGTGGCATGGCCCAAACTTTCTTACTGAGCCAAAGGAAAACTGGCCAGATACGAAGGTAGTTTTTCCCTCGCCGGATGAATTCGAAATGTATGAACGCCGCCCAGTCTTATCACTATTATCAAGCATATGAAACGAACACAAATTTAACCATTTCGATAGTTTCTCTCATCTATCAACGCTGTTGAGAGTAACAGCATATTGTCAGAGGTTCCTTAGTAATTGCTCTACTGCGACCGGCGAAAGGCAAAAACAGGCATTAACGCAAGCCGAAATGAATCGTGCTCTAACTTTTTTGATCCGCGTTTCTCAATGCCAGTCCTTTGCAGGTGAAATACATATTTTGAAAACACAAAATAAAAAAGACGCTAACATCGTTGGAACAAATTTTAAATCGTTAGTGAAAGGTCTTAACATTTTTCTGGATACACAAGGTTTATTGCGAGTTAGAGGTAGGTTAGAAAAATTGGACGCTTCGCATGACGCAAGATATCCCATATTGTTGGATGGAGATCACCAACTTACCACTTTGATTGCTCGGTCGCTCCACTTCCAAACGCTTCATTCGGGTCCAACTTTACTGTTATCAACATTAAGACAACGTTACTGGCCACTACGAGGCAGAAAACTAGTTCGAAGAATAGTTCACAATTGCATTCAATGTTTCCGTTGCAACCCTCGAAGTCAACATCAAATAATGGGTGCATTACCAGCTGTTAGAATAACACCGGCTAGGGTCTTCTACAATGCGGGATTAGACTATTGTGGACCATTTTTAGTTCGACCGTTAATAGGTAGAGGTGCTTCTGTGAAGGTATATGTAGCTTGCTTCGTGTGTATGGCAGTAAAGGCAATCCATCTCGAGATTGTTCACGATCTGACAGCACAGTCTTGCATAAATGCAATCAAACGTTTTGTAGCAAGGCGAGGACGGTTGGTCAACTTATACTGTGACAATGCTACAGCATTTGTAGGCGCTGATCGAGAACTGAGAGATCTTCGAACGCAATATTTGTCGCAGTTCCAAACCGAAACATGGAACAATTTTTGTTTAGAGCAAGGTATCACCTTCCATCACATTCCAGCTCGTTTCCCTCATTTCGGTGGGCTCTGGGAAGCAGGAATCAAATCCTTCAAATATCATTTCCACCGAGTTCTTGGATACAAGAACTACCGCCTAGATGAAATGAATACTGTCGTAGCTCAAATTGAAAGCATATTAAATTCGCGTCCGTTAACTCCACTGACAGACGATCCTCGGGATTTAACCACATTAACGCCAGGACATTTTCTTATAGGAGAGCCAATGTTTTGTATTCCAGAACCAGATCTTATAGCTTTAAACTTTAACAGCTTACGCCGTTTCCAGGAAATGAAGCGCAGCGTGCAAGATTTCTGGAAACGATGGTCGCGCGACAATATCAGCACCCTACATCAGCGACCCAAATGGCGGGACGAATCCAGCGTTCGGCTAGAAATTGGCGCCCTGGTTTTACTCAAACAAGACAATTTGCCTCCTCTTCAGTGGAACCTAGGCAGAATCGTTGGCATAACCCCAGGGCAAGATGGACTAATTCGCCTTGTCACAGTGCGCACGAGCAAAGGACTATTCACTCGGGCCGTCACCGAAGTATGTGTACTACCAATCGACACAACGGAAACGAGAGACGATCCAGGAGATGCAGCGGAGAAGCAGGAGACACAACCAACGTTAAGGCAGAACGTAAAACCCTAAATTTAAAGCGTTAGAATTTAAGTAAGATTCTGAAATTTCTTTATATTCGATTTCCATTTTTCTTGAAACAATAGTTTCAATTGGAGGCGGTGTGTTTGGAATTAATTAAAATTACCCTTTTATATACAGTCTTGGTTTGGTGCATATCATTTAATTATAGCAGTAGTACTAAAATTTTTGTAATCCACTGAACTCTAAATTTATACATCCTCTTCCGAATTCTTTTGTTCTAATAAAAAGGAGAGATAATAGTGTTAAGAGAACTCTAGCTATAAGTCACTTCAAATCGCATCGTTGAATAGAAAGGACCTAATCTGAATCTTCTCGCGTTGAATTCAATCGTCCGAAACCTCGTGGTTGCCTCGCAATTCTTTTCGTGTCGATCTTTCGTTTCGTTGAGCCACATTTATTGCAAGTGGCCAGTCAGAGTTAAGACAAATATCAAATTATATATATATATATATATATATATATATTATTTGATATTTATCTTAACTCTGACTGGCCACTTGCAATAAATGTGGCTCAACGAAACGAAAGATCGACAAGAAAAGAATTGCGAGGCAACCACGAGGTTTCGGACGATTGAATTCAACGCAAGAAGATTCAGATTAGGTCCTTTCTATTCAACGATGCGATTTGAAGTGACTTATAGCTAGAGTTCTCTTAACACTATTATCTCTCCTTTTTATTAGAACAAAAGAATTCGGAAGAGGATGTATAAATTTAGAGTTCAGTGGATTACAAAATTTTTAGTACTACTGCTATAATTAAATGATATGCACCAAACCAAGACTGTATATAAAAGGGTAATTTTAATTAATTCTAAACACACCGCCTCCAATTAAAACTATTGTTTCAAGAAAAATGGAAATCGAATATAAAGAAATTTCAGAATCTTACTTAAATTCTAACGCTTTAAATTTAGGGTTTTACGTTCTGCCTTAACGTTGGTTGTGTCTCCTGCTTCTCCGCTGCATCTCCTGGATCGTCTCTCGTTTCCGTTGTGTCGATTGGTAGTACACATACTTCGGTGACGGTCCGAGTGAATAGTGCTTTGCTCGTGCGCACTGTGACCACGCGAATTAGTCCATCTTGCCCTGGGGTTATGCCAACGATTCTGCCTAGGTTCCACTGAAGAGGAGGCAAATTGTCTTGTTTGAGTAAAACCAGGGCGCCAATTTCTAGCCGAATGCTGGATTCGTCCCGCCATTTGGGTCGCTGATGTAGGGTGCTGATATAGTCGCGCGACCATCGTTTCCAGAAATCTTGCACGCTGCGCTTCATTTCCTGGAAACGGCGCAAGCTGTTGAAGTTTAAAGCTATAAGATCTGGTTCTGGAATACAAAACATTGGCTCTCCTATAAGAAAATGTCCTGGCGTTAATGTGGTTAAATCCCGAGGATCGTCTGTCAGTGGAGTTAACGGATGCGAATTTAATATGCTTTCAATTTGAGCTACGACAGTATTCATTTCATCTAGGCGGTAGTTCTTGTATCCAAGAACTCGGTGGAAATGATATTTGAAGGATTTGATTCCTGCTTCCCAGAGCCCACCGAAATGAGGGGAACGAGCTGGAATGTGATGGAAGGTGATACCTAGCTCTAAACAAAAATTGTTCCATGTTTCGGTTTGGAACTGCGACAAATATTGCGTTCGAAGATCTCTCAGTTCTCGATCAGCGCCTACAAATGCTGTAGCATTGTCACAGTATAAGTTGACCAACCGTCCTCGCCTTGCTACAAAACGTTTGATTGCATTTATGCAAGACTGTGCTGTCAGATCGTGAACAATCTCGAGATGGATTGCCTTTACTGCCATACACACGAAGCAAGCTACATATACCTTCACAGAAGCACCTCTACCTATTAACGGTCGAACTAAAAATGGTCCACAATAGTCTAATCCCGCATTGTAGAAGACCCTAGCCGGTGTTATTCTAACAGCTGGTAATGCACCCATTATTTGATGTTGACTTCGAGGGTTGCAACGGAAACATTGAATGCAATTGTGAACTATTCTTCGAACTAGTTTTCTGTCTCGTAGTGGCCAGTAACGTTGTCTTAATGTTGATAACAGTAAAGTTGGACCCGAATGAAGCGTTTGGAAGTGGAGCGACCGAGCAATCAAAGTGGTAAGTTGGTGATCTCCATCCAACAATATGGGATATCTTGCGTCATACAAAGCGTCCAATTTTTTTAACCTACCTCTAACTCGCAATAAACCTTGTGTATCCAGAAAAATGTTAAGACCTTTCACTAACGATTTAAAATTTGTTCCAACGATGTTAGCGTCTTTTTTATTTTGTGTTTTCAAAATATGTATTTCACCTGCAAAGGACTGGCATTGAGAAACGCGGATCAAAAAAGTTAGAGCACGATTCATTTCGGCTTGCGTTAATGCCTGTTTTTGCCTTTCGCCGGTCGCAGTAGAGCAATTACTAAGAAACCTCTGACAATATGCTGTTACTCTCAACAGCGTTGATAGATGAGAGAAACTATCGAAATGGTTAAATTTGTGTTCGTTTCATATGCTTGATAATAGTGATAAGACTGGGCGGCGTTCATACATTTCGAATTCATCCGGCGAGGGAAAAACTACCTTCGTATCTGGCCAGTTTTCCTTTGGCTCAGTAAGAATGTTTGGGCCATGCCACCACAGTTTGTCATTAATAATTGTTGTTGTTCTAACCCCACGAGAAATTCGATCAGCTGGGTTATGCTCTAGTCTATTTGATACGAAGACTTTCCACATAGGAGGAGCAGACGTTATCCATTGAAGTACAATGGTGGAGTCTGTCCAAAAAGTTACACTCCCTGAAAATTCTGTTGATTCTAACAGCTGTTCTATTAAGCGACTTCCTATTAATCCGGCGCACAACTCTAACCGCGGTATAGTGGATCCTCGAAGAGGAGCTACTCGAGATTTAGATATAAGTAACTGACTTGTGCTGTTACCGTTAGTATCCATTGACATGACGTATACACAGCCAGTCAGAGTTAAGACAAATATCAAATAATATATATATATATATATATATATATATATATATATATATATATATATATATATATATATAAATATATATATATATATATATATATATATATATATATATATATATATATATATATATATTTTTTTTTTTTTTTTTTTTTTTCTTTTTCTTTCAGGTGGAGGGGAAATTTGCAACCAAACCCCTGAGTTGACCAACCTCAGGGAGTGTGGGGTTGGTTTGAATCAGTGACCGGACCCACTAAAACCCCTCCAGTCTCCAGCCCATAGTACTCCCCGGAACCACCGCTAGGTATTGCTTCAGGGAGCGGCTTTTGTGCTATGTGCACCCTCTTGATTCTTTAGGTCTCTTTGCTAACTTAGCTAACTAGCCTGGAGACTGGCCGTTAGCTAACACTGGCTTGTCGGTGGTCAACCTGTCGCCTCTTTTGCAGTTCTAAAACTATTTGAGAGGCGGCTGCACAAACCGCCCTCCAAATGTTCGGGTCTTTACACATCCTCTGAACTAGGTTGTCCGGAGTGGTATCTGGCCCGCTCACTACCATTATGTCACTCCGCGCCTGCGCAAAACGAGGGCACACAAAGAAGACATGTTCAGCAGTCTCTTCCACATCCACGCACTCGGGACAGTTGGGGGAGCCTGCATGCCCGAATCTGTGTAGATACTGCCTAAAGCAACCAAGGCCTGACAGAATCTGTGTCAGATGGAAGTTCACTTCTCCATGGCGCCTCCCGACCCATCCGGAATAAGTCGATGCGTCCATCTACCCTTCACGGAATTGGACCACTCCCGCTGCCATCTGATTATCGAGAATGATCTTCTGGTACCTCGTATGCCCCTTGTGTCACGTTGATTAATGCATTCTACGTCCTCCTTAATGGCTATGCTGAAGGCATCATGCCGGACAGGACGCAGATTGCGTAGTATGACACAGTTCGATACGCGCTCGCAACCCTCAGGCACATGAGCCTGTAGGTACTTTCCAACTTACTCCGATGTTTACTAGTACCTAGTGCTTTGGACCACACTGGCCCCCCGCCGTATCTCAGTATGGACGAAGTCACGCTAGCTAGACGTTTCCGGTTGCTGCCGTACACTGCTGAGCTATTGGACATCATGCGAGATAATGCTGCGATAGCCATTGAAGCCCTCTTACAGACGTTTTCGACATGGCTCCCGAAGGCGAGCTTGTCATCGATCATCACCCACAGCAGCTTCAGGAAGCGCTCAGAGGCGATGGTGCAATTCCCGACACTGATCAACGCCTGTTGCTTCGACTTGCGGTTATTGACAACTGAAATCTCCGTCTTATGATGCGCCAGCTCCAGTTTTTTGGAGCGCATCCAGCCCTCGACGACGCTTATAGAGTGCGAAGCCGTCAACTCAACCCCCTCGATCGACTCGCCGTAGACCTCAAGTGTGATGTCGTCCGCAAATCCAACGATCACAACCCCTTGGGGGAGCTTTAGTTTCAGCACTTCATAGTACATGATATTCCACAGTACCGGGCCCAGGATGGAACCTTGTGGAACCCCTGCGGTAATTGGGACACATTTTTGATCCTCGTCTGTGCTGTAAACTAGCACACGATTCTGGAAATAATTCTCCAGAATCCTGTACAAAGACACCGGAATGTCTAGTTTCCGAAGCGAGTGGGCTATGGAATCCCAGCTAACACTATTGAACGCATTTTTCACGTCCAACGGGACGATTGCGCAATTGCGAATGCCCCATCTTTTACGCAGGAGTGCTGAGAATAACCTTCTCGAGCACCTTACCCGCCGTATCGATCAGACATATCGGTCCGTATGCCGACGGGTCACCAGGTGGTTTCCATGTCTTCGGCAATAAGACCAGCTTCTGTCGCTTCCATCTCTATGGGAATGTACAGTCATCCAGGCACTTCTGCATGACTTCCCGAAATAGTCTGGGGGCCTCTTTGATGGCCTTCTTCACAGCCAGATTCGGAATCCCATCCAATCCCGGTGCCTTGCTCACCTTCAGGGAGTTGGCGATCACGATGAGTTCCTCATTCGTAACCGTTTCCGCCTCCTCTGCCTCGGCACGACTAACGCCGTCACTCATATATTGGGTGTTCGGCAGGTTGGCCGACCACTTCTGGTCTGAGTTTGAGATACTGGAACGTCGGTGAAGTGACTCGCCAGCCGGAGGCCAAGGATTTGGCTCGTCGCGTGGAAAGAGTCCCTCTACAATCCGCTCAAGCATCGCTGGTGATTTTTCAGCGGGCGCCATCGCACCCTTGGTCTTGACCACCACCATCCTATAGGCGTTACTCCACGGGTTAGTGTTGGCACTAGCGCACAGTCTTTCGAAACACGCACGTTCACTAGCTTTTATTGCTCTCTTAAGCGCCGTTCTTGCGGAACTGAATGCCCCTCGACGATCTTCGCTTTCTTCGTCGGTTCGCGCACGTTGAATCCTTCTTCTCGCTTGAAGACACGCTCTGCGGAGGTCCGCTATCGCGTCGGTCCACCGGTAGACTGGTGGACTTCCATGCCTAGACTGGCGGTTCGTAGGCATAGTGGCGTCACACGCCCGCGAAAGTATGGCAACAAGTTGATCAGCGCTCGGGTTACGAATTCTGCTCGCCTCGTGTTCTCGTCTAATTGCTTCCGCAAATACCTCTTCGTTGAAGTGTGATATTCTCCACCCGCGAGGAGCTGGAGTGTTAGTTCTACTCGCCACATGCGGTCTCGTTTCACAGTCTACACTATAACAGACCGCCAGGTGGTCACTATGAGTGTAGCCATCGTCTACCCTCCAGTTCGTGATCAGTCCTGGACTACAGAACGTCACATCGATGATCGACTCCGTTTCTACTGATGCTGTTCATGCCGACGTTGACCAGATCTATGTTGAGCTTCGCCAAAGTCTCCAACAAGATCCGGCCTCTCTGGTTTGTGTGTCGATTTTCTATCTCAGTTGTCCATCCGTTGAAGTCGCCCGCCACTACCAACGGTGATAGACCGATCAGGTTCACGGTGGCTCGGTCGATCATCCTTGCGAACTGCTCGGTAGACCAACGAGGCGGAGTATAGCAGCTGCAGTAGTACACTCCGTTCACCTTGGCAACCGCGTATCCTTCGTTTGAGGTTGACACTACCTCCTGAACCGGGAACCTGCTCGTCGTCCATATTGCCGCCATACTGGACCCGTCCGAAATCCAGTTACCGTTTCCGGAAGGAATACGGTAGGGGTCCGAGATTATAACGATGTCCAACAACGACTCAGTGACTGCTTGGTATAGCAGTTGCTGAGCCGCGAAGCAGTGGTTCAAATTTAGCTTTGTCACTCTCACGCCCGTGGCTTGCTAGTCGGCTTACCGGCCGTGCACCTCGGGCCTCCCATTATGTGCTTTGCGTCACGCTTTCCGGCGCTCGCCAAGCACGGGGGCTCTCCGTCTTTGCTTTTGTGGCCTGCAGCGCCGCAACGCCTGCATAGGGAGCTTTTGTCAGGCCCCTTGCAGCTAAAGGACTTGTGTCCTTACTCGAAGCATCGAAAGCAGACCTCCGGCGGCTAGTAGATGCTGAGTGGGCACATTGACCAGCCCACTCTGAGCCTCGCTACCTTAAGCGCCTGGTTTCCGTCCACCGTCGGAAACCTGACCGTGGCGGCCTGGGACCCTACTGGGCCATTGCGCAGTCGAACTGCCTCTGGTGCCACAGCCACTTCGCACTGCTCCTTGAGGGCATCCACGACTTCACATGCCTCGGTGACCTCGTCCAGGTATTTAACTTGTAGGGTTACCTGCGACGTCAGTGCCCAAACCACTACACCTCCAAGCGCCTCTTGGGCCAATGCTCGATAGGCTATATATATATATATATATATATATATATATATATATATATATATATATATATATATATATATATATATATATATATATATATATATATATATATATATATATATATATATATATATATATATATATATATATATATATATATATATATATATATATATATATATATATATATATATATATATATATATATATATATATATATATATATATATATATATATATATATATATATATATATATATATATATATATATATATATATATATATATATATATATATATATATATATATATATATATATATATATATATATATATATATATATATATATATATATATATATATATATATATATATATATATATATATATATATATATATATATATATATATATATATATATATATATATATATTTGGCAGAGCTGTATGCCACCACGGGTCGGTATTTGGCGATTACCGTAGGCCACGGAAGTGCTAACTGCAAGAACGCAGTCCCG